>NC_088243.1:2693072-2703072 GCF_036934945.1 Oncorhynchus masou masou
GACTGGAACGTCTTCATGTCTCCATGTCTGATGTTGTTGTCCAGACTGGAACTTCTTCATGTCTGATGTTGTTGTCCAGACTGGAACGTCTTCATGTCTCCATGTCTGATGTTGTTGTCCAGACTGGAACGTCTTCATGTCTCCATGTCTGATGTTGTTGTCCAGACTGGAACGTCTTCATGTCTGATGTTGTTGTCCAGACTGGAACGTCTTCATGTCTCCATGTCTGATGTTGTTCTCCAGACTGGAACGTCTTCATGTCTCCATGTCTGATGTTGTTGTCCAGACTGGTACGTCTGCATGTCTTCATGCCTTCATGTCTGATGTTGTTGTCCAGACTGGAACGTCTTCATGTCTCCATGTCTGATGTTGTTGTCCAGACTGGTACGTCTTCATGTCTTCATGTCTTCATGCCTTCATGTCTGATGTTGTTGTCCAGACTGGAACGTCTTCATGTCTCCATGTCTGATGTTGTTGTCCAGACTGGAACGTCTTCATGTCTGATGTTGTTGTCCAGACTGGAACGTCTTCATGTCTTCATGTCTGATGTTGTTCTCCAGACTGGAACGTCTTCATGTCTCCATGTCTGATGTTGTTGTCCAGACTGGAACGTCTTCATATCTGATGTTGTTCTCCAGACTGGAACGTCTTCATGTCTCCATGTCTGATGTTGTTGTCCAGACTGGAACGTCTTCATGTCTGATGTTGTTGTCCAGACTGGAACGTCTTCATGTCTTCATGTCTTCATGCCTTCATGTCTGATGTTGTTCTCCAGACTGGAACGTCTTCATGTCTCCATGTCTGATGTTGTTGTCCAGACTGGTACGTCTTCATGTCTTCATGTCTTCATGCCTTCATGTCTGATGTTGTTGTCCAGACTGGAACGTCTTCATGTCTCCATGTCTGATGTTGTTGTCCAGACTGGTACGTCTTCATGTCTTCATGTCTTCATGCCTTCATGTCTGATGTTGTTGTCCAGACTGGAACGTCTTCATGTCTCCATGTCTGATGTTGTTGTCCAGACTGGAACATCTTCATGTCTGATGTTGTTGTCCAGACTGGAACGTCTTCATGTCTGATGTTGTTGTCCAGACTGGAACGTCTTCATGTCTGATGTTGTTCTCCAGACTGGAACGTCTTCATGTCTCCATGTCTGATGTTGTTGTCCAGACTGGAACGTCTTCATGTCTGATGTTGTTGTCCAGACTGGAACGTCTTCATGTCTTCATGTCTGATGTTGTTCTCCAGACTGGAACGTCTTCATGTCTCCATGTCTGATGTTGTTGTCCAGACTGGAACGTCTTCATATCTGATGTTGTTCTCCAGACTGGAACGTCTTCATGTCTCCATGTCTGATGTTGTTGTCCAGACTGGAACGTCTTCATGTCTGATGTTGTTGTCCAGACTGGAACGTCTTCATGTCTTCATGTCTGATGTTGTTCTCCAGACTGGAACGTCTTCATGTCTCCATGTCTGATGTTGTTGTCCAGACTGGAACGTCTTCATGTCTGATGTTGTTCTCCAGACTGGAACGTCTTCATGTCTTCATGTCTTCATGTCTTCATGTCTGATGTTGTTCTCCAGACTGGAACGTCTTCATGTCTGATGTTGTTGTCCAGACTGGAACGTCTTCATGTCTTTTTCCGTGCCGACAGATTCCCTGTCTTCTGGAGATGATGAAGACCATGATGAAGACTGGGACGATACAGGTAATGGAAATGGTGTGTTCTATCTCTTCATCTCTTCGTCTCTTCATTTCTTCATCTCTTCATCTTTTAATCTCTTAATCTCTTCATCTCTTTATCTCTTTGTCTCTTCATCTCTTCATTCATTCATCCTGAGGTCAGTAGATGTTGAACTGAAAGCCATAATGTAATACACACTGATAATGTAATAAATATGCTGCAAGCATTACGTAATAATGTTTTTGCACCTAATGTAATCATTATTACATTACAAATTGGGTAAAAAAATATTTTTAAATGATAACAACCTAAAATCACTCGTTTTTGTCACACACTTGAGGAAAGCCTTGCATCTGCATCAATTGCCACAACAGACTTACACTTTAATTCTGACCTAAGAAACGACGACAAACAAAGACCTAACAAATAAAAACTTGAAGACATACCTTGCAGTCATGTGATTATCCAAGTTGTAATGATTACCAACATATTCCACAGGAGTTTCACTCCTCCTTATCCCAGGAATGACCAGGACACTTTGACCTTTCAGAGTGCAGATGGATCCAGCCTGTTATTCACCAGGACACTTTGACCTTTCAGAGTGCAGATGGAACCCAGACTGTTATTCACCAGGACACTTTGACCTTTCAGAGTGCAGATGGATCCAGCCTGTTATTCACCAGGACACTTTGACCTTTCAGAGTGCAGATGGATCCAGCCTGTTATTCACCAGGACACTTTGACCTTTCAGAGTGCAGATGGAACCATGACAGACAGACTGACTGATTCACTCACGTACACCTTACACACTCACACTTAACCCATTGATCCAAAATCCAGACAGGACCCAGACAGGACCCAGCCAAAATCTGAATTTTTCCTTACTTTTATTTTTCTGCCTTTACAGTCCTGTTATAAGCCTCACACACTGGACCCACTCCAGTTAGCCTACCTCTCCAACAGATCCACTGAAGGTGCCATGTCCATCACGATTCACACGGCCTTAACACATCTGGACAAGAGGAACACCTATGTGAGAATGCTGTTCATTGACAACAGCTCAACATTCAACACTATTGTTTCCTCCCAAGCTCAACACCAAGCTCAGAGCCCTGGGTCTGGACACCAAGCTCAAAGCCCTGGGTCTGGACACCAAGCTCAGAGCCCTGGGTCTGGACACCAAGCTCAGAGCCCTGGGTCTGGACACCAAGCTCAGAGCCCTGGGTCTGGACATCACCCTCTGAAACTGGATCCTGGACTTTCTGACGGGCAGACCACCACAGGCTATGACGATTAGCAACAACACGACCTCCACAATGACGCTTAAACACAGGGGCTCCCCAGGGGTCACATGTACACACAGACACAAGAAACATGTCAATGCAAAGTTGTGTTCTGGTATTGTGTCGATATCAACTCTCTGGGAATGTTTTATCCGCAATATCTAAATGTGTCTTAATCCAAATGATCTCCCCGTTTATGTCTGCTGGGAAACATGAGCTTTCCAATATTAGTCCACTGGTTTATTAAGCTGTCCAGTTACATTACCTTAGTAATGTTAAATAGGAATGTGGTGTGTAGCCAGCTATTACTGCAGCATGCAAGGTTGGGGTGAATTATTATGTTGTTATTATGCTTTTCCTATTTGTAGATGGGTCCTGTCTGGGTCCTGTCTGGGGCCTGTCTGGGCCCTGTCTGGGGCCTGTCTGGGGCCTGTCTGGGGCCTGTCTGGGTCCTGTCTGGGGCCTGTCTGGGTCCTGTCTGGGCCCTGTCTGGGTCCTGTCTGGGGCCTGTCTGGGGCCTGTCTGGGGCCTGTCTGGGTCCTGTCTGGGGCCTGTCTGGGTCCTGTCTGGTGCCTGTCTGGGGCCTGTCTGGGTCCTGTCTGGGTCCTGTCTGGGTCCTGTCTGGGTCCTGTCTGGGTCCTGTCTGGGGCCTGTCTGGGTCCTGTCTGGGTCCTGTCTGGGGCCTGTCTGGGTCCTGTCTGGGGCCTGTCTGGGGCCTGTCTGGGTCCTGTCTGGGGCCTGTCTGGGTCCTGTCTGGGGCCTGTCTGGGTCCTGTCTGGGCCCTGTCTGGGCCCTGTCTGGGGCCTGTCTGGGTCCTGTCTGGGGCCTGTCTGGGTCCTGTCTGGTGCCTGTCTGGGCCCTGTCTGGGGCCTGTCTGGGTCCTGTCTGGGCCCTGTCTGGGGCATGTTGGCGCCTGTCTGGGGCCCTGTCTGGGGCCTGTCGGGGCCTGTCTGGGGCCTGTCTGGGCCCTGTCTGGGGCCTGTCTGGGTCCTGTCTGGGCCCTGTCTGGGTCCTGTCTGGTGCCTGTCTGGGCCCTGTCTGGGGCCTGTCTGGGTCCTGTCTGGTGCCTGTCTGGGCCCTGTCTGGGCCCTGTCTGGGGCCTGTCTGGGTCCTGTCTGGGCCCTGTCTGGGGCATGTTGGCGCCTGTCTGACACGTTACTCATCAGTCGTGTTCAAGTTATTATACGATCCATTATCCATTTTTACCCGCTTCAAAATGCAATAATTATTATCAGGTATTACTATATAATTTGCTACATGGTTACAGCAGGGGCAGAGAGGGGACAGAGAGTTTAACCCCCTACGCAGCAGGGGACAGAGAGGTTAAACCCCCTACGTAGCAGGGGACAGAGATGTTAACCCCCTGCGTAGCAGGGGACAGAGAGGTTAAACCCCCATGTAGCAGGGGACAGAGAGGTTAAACCCCCACGTAGCAGGGGACAGAGATGTTAACCCCCTGCGTAGCAGGGGACAGAGAGGTTAAACCGTCACGTAGCAGGGGACAGAGAGGTTAAACCCCCACGTAGCAGGGGACAGAGAGGTTAAACCCCCTAAGTAGCAGGGGACAGAGAGGTTAAACCCCCTACGTAGCAGGGGACAGAGAGGTTAATCCCCCACGTAGCAGTGAAAAGAGAGGTTAATCCCCCACGTAGCAGGGGATAGAGAGGTTAAACCCCCTACGTAGCAGACAGACACACTCTACTCTAATGCCTTTTTTGTTTTGAAAGAGACAGAGGGTTTGGGGTTTTTAGTCACCGTTTTTAGTCACCAACTTAATGGGTGGTTAGGGTTGGATCGGTCTGCTGTGGGGAGAAATGAGCTCATACCATACCCTGTATAATAACTCTGCTGTTTTACCCTTGGTCAAGAAGACAGAGCTCTCACACACAGAGAGGAGGCAGCCATCCTCAAAGTAGCCTGCAACACATTACAGGTCACAGTATGTCAATGATACTGGAATAATCACAGCTGTCTGTCTGTCTGTCTGTCTGTCTGTCTGTCTGTCTGGATGGATGGATGGATGGATGGATGGATGGATGTCTGTGTGGCGTGTCTTCTTGTGAACCCAGACACACTACAGACTACACACTACACACTACACACTACAGACTGCACACTACAGGCCACACACTACACACTACAGACTACACACTACAGGCCACACACTACACACTACAGACTACACACTACAGACTACACACTACACACTACAGACTACACACTACAGGCCACACACTACACACTACAGACTACACACTACAGGCCATACACTACACACTACAGGCTACACACTACAGGCCACACACTACACACTACAGGCCATACACTACACACTACAGGCCACACACTACACACTACAGGCCACACACTACACACTACAGGCCACACACTACAGGCCACACACTACACACTACAGGCCACACACTACACACTACAGGCCACACACTACACACTACAGGCCACACACTACACACTACAGGCCACACACTACACACTACAGGCCACACACTACACACTACAGGCCACACACTACACACTACAGGCCACACACTACACACTACAGGCCACACACTACACACTACAGGCCATACACTACACACTACAGGCCACACACTACACACTACAGGCCATACACTACACACTACAGGCCACACACTACACACTACAGGCCACACACTACAGGCCACACACTACACACTACAGGCCACACACTACACACTACAGGCCACACACTACACACTACAGGCCACACACTACACACTACAGGCCACACACTACACACTACAGGCCATACACTACACACTATACACTACAGGCTACACACTACAGGCCACACACTACACACTACAGGCCACACACTACACACTACAGGCCACACACTACACACTACAGGCCACACACTACACGCTACAGGCCATACACTACACACTACAGGCCACACACTACACACTACAGGCCACACACTACACACTACAGGCCACACACTACACACTACAGGCCACACACTACACACTACAGGCCACACACTACAGGCCACACACTACACACTACAGGCCACACACTACACACTACAGGCCACACACTACACACTACAGGCCACACACTACACACTACAGGCCACACACTACACACTACAGGCCATACACTACACACTACAGGCCACACACTACACACTACAGGCCACACACTACACACTACAGGCCACACACTACACACTATACACTACAGGCTACACACTACAGGCCACACACTACACACTACAGGCCATACACTACACACTACAGGCCACACACTACACACTACAGGCCACACACTACACACTACAGGCCACACACTACACACTACAGGCCACACACTACACACTACAGGCCATACACTACACACTACAGGCCACACACTACACACTACAGGCCACACACTACAGGCCACACACTACACACTACAGGGTTAGACCCGTGTTCCTGAACTATGTTAACAGGGTTAGATCTGTGGTGATGAGCTATGCAACATTGCTGGTGCGCAGGGCAGCGCCAAGCCACCGTTGGGGCACCACTGGGCCGTCTCTGTTTGTCTAGGGCCCCGAGGGGCCAGGGGCAGCATGCCTTCAAAGAGCTCCATGTAATCTGAATCAGAACTGCCAGTGTTGCTGCTCCACCCCCCCCCCCCCCCCCATCTCTGCTCCACTCTCAGGCTCCCCTCAACTCTGCTCCACTCTCAGGCTCCCCCAACTCTGCTCCACTCTCAGGCTCCCCCCAACTCTGCTCCACTCTCAGCCCCCCCCAACTCTGCTCCACTCTCAGGCTCCCCCAACTCTGCTCCACTCTCAGGCTCCCCCCAACTCTGCTCCACTCTCAGGCTCCCCCAACTCTGCTCCACTCTCAGGCTCCCCCCCCATCTCTGCTCCACTCTCAGGCTCCCCCAACTCTGCTCCACTCTCAGCCCCCCAACTCTGCTCCACTCTCAGGCTCCCCCAACTCTGCTCCACTCTCAGGCTCCCCCCATCTCTGCTCCACTCTCAGGCTCCCCCCAACTCTGCTCCACTCTCAGGCTCCCCCCCAACTCTGCTCCACTCTCAGGCTCCCCCCAACTCTGCTCCACTCTCAGGCTCCCCCCCATCTCTGCTCCACTCTCAGGCTCCCCCCCAACTCTGCTCCACTCTCAGGCTCCCCCCCAACTCTGCTCCACTCTCAGGCTCCCCCCCCCATCTCTGCTCCACTCTCAGGCTCCCCCCATCTCTGCTCCACTCTCAGGCTCCCCCCATCTCTGCTCCACTCTCAGGCCCCCCAACTCTGCTCCACTCTCAGGCTCCCCCAACTCTGCTCCACTCTCAGGCTCCCCCAACTCTGCTCCACTCTCAGGCTCCCCCCATCTCTGCTCCACTCTCAGGCTCCCCCAACTCTGCTCCACTCTCAGGCTCCCCCCAACTCTGCTCCACTCTCAGGCTCCCCCCCAACTCTGCTCCACTCTCAGGCTCCCCCCATCTCTGCTCCACTCTCAGGCTCCCCCCAACTCTGCTCCACTCTCAGGCTCCCCCCAACTCTGCTCCACTCTCAGGCTCCCCCCAACTCTGCTCCACTCTCAGGCTCCCCCCATCTCTGCTCCACTCTCAGTCTCCCCCCAACTCTGCTCCACTCTCAGGCTCCCCCCAACTCTGCTCCACTCTCAGGCTCCCCCCAACTCTGCTCCACTCTCAGGCTCCCCCCCCATCTCTGCTCCACTCTCAGGCTCCCCCCATCTCTGCTCCACTCTCAGGCTCCCCCAACTCTGCTCCACTCTCAGGCTCCCCCCAACTCTGCTCCACTCTCAGGCTCCCCCATCTCTGCTCCACTCTCAGGCTCCCCCCAACTCTGCTCCACTCTCAGGCTCCCCCCAACTCTGCTCCACTCTCAGGCTCCCCCAACTCTGCTCCACTCTCAGGCTCCCCCAACTCTGCTCCACTCTCAGGCTCCCCCCAACTCTGCTCCACTCTCAGGCTCCCCCCAACTCTGCTCCACTCTCAGGCTCCCCCCAACTCTGCTCCACTCTCAGGCTCCCCCCAACTCTGCTCCACTCTCAGGCTCCCCCCAACTCTGCTCGGACCTACTCTACTCAATTTCCTGTCTGCGGGAACGGCTCGCTGTATCTCTCCCCATCTGAGCCCTGATCTGATCTCCAGTACCGTAGCGCCTCACAGCACCGTGTCAACCACCAGGCAGCTAATTCTTATCCCAATTATCCTCAGATATACCTGCCTTAACCCTAACACTGCCCCCTGTTACACTGCCCCCTGTTACACTGCCCCCTGTTACACTGCCCCCTGTTACACTGCCCCCTGTTACACTGCCACCTGTTACACTGCTCCCTGTTACACTACCCCCTGTTACACTACCCCCTGTTACACTGCCCCCTGTTACACTGCTCCCTGTTACACTGCCCCCTGTTACACTGCCCCCTGTTACACTACCCCCTGTTACACTGCCCCCTGTTACACTGCCCCCTGTTACACTGCCCCCTGTTACACTGCCCCCTGTTACACTGCTCCCTGTTACACTACCCCCTGTTACACTACCCCCTGTTACACTGCCCCCTGTTACACTGCCCCCTGTTACACTGCCCCCTGTTACACTGCCCCCTGTTACACTGCCCCCTGTTACACTGCCCCCTGTTACACTACCCCCTGTTACACTACCCCCTGTTACACTGCCCCTTGTTACACTACCCCATGTTTCAGCTGATATTACCGTAGCACATACTATAGGATACTGTACATACCGTACCAGTCAAAAGTCTGTTCACACCTACTCATTCAAATGTTTTTCTTTATTTTTCTTATTTTCCACGCTGTAGAATAATTGTGAAGACATCAAGACTATGAAATAACACATATGGAATCATGTAATAACCAAAAGGATATTAATCAAATCAAAATAGATTTTATATTTGAGATTCTTCAAATTTTCACTCTTTGCCTTGATGACAGCTTTGCACACTCTTGGCATTCTCTCAACCATCTTCACCTGGGATGCTTTTCCAACAGTCTTGAAGGAGTTCCCACATATGCTGAGCACTTGTTGGCTGCTTTTCCTTCACTCTGCGGTCCAACTCATCGAAACCATCTCAACTGAGTTGAAGTCGGGTAATTGTGGATGCAATTGCAGCAATTTATCACTCTCCTTCTTGGTAAAATAGCCCTTCCACAGCCTGGAGGTGTTGGGTCATTGTCCTGTTGAAAAACAAATGATAGTCCCACTAAGCACAAACCAGATAGGATGGTGTATCGCTACAGAATGCTGTGGTAGCCATGCTGGTTAAGTGTGCCTTGAATTCTAAATAAATCACTGACAGTGTCACCAGCAAAGCACCCCCACACCATCACACCTCCTCCTCCATGCTTCACAGTGGAAACCACACATGTGGAGACCGTCCGTTCACCTTTGTGTTTCACAAAGACACAAAGGTTGGAACCAAAAATCTCAAATTTCTACTCATCAGACCAACGTACAGAAATCCACTGGTCTGACGTCCTAACGTCTCTTCTTCTTATTTGCATCCTTTTGTAGTGGTTTCTTTGCAGCCTGATTCACGCAGTCTCCTCTGAACAGTTGATGTTGAGATGTGTCTGTTACTTGAACTCTGTGAAGCATTTATTTGGGCTGGTAACTCTAATGAACTTATGCTCTGCATCAGAGGTAACTCTGGGTCTTCCTTTCCTGTGGTGGTCCTCATGAGAGCCAGTTTCATCATAGCACTTGATGTTTTTTTCAACTGCACTTTAAGAAACATTCAAAATTCTTGAGATTTTCCACATTGATTGACCTTCGTGTCTTAAAAGTAATGATGGGCTGTCGTTTCTCTTTGCCTATTTGAGCTGTTCTTGCCATAATATGGACTTGGTCTTTTACCAAATAGGGCTATCTTCTGTATACCTCCCCTACCTTGTCACTACACAACTGATTGGCTCAAACGCATTAAGAAGGAAATAAATTCCACAAATTAACAAGGCACACCTGTTAATTGAAATACATTCCAAGTGACTACCTCATGAAGCTGGTT